>NW_027041052.1:0-42392 GCF_037179485.1 Ochlerotatus camptorhynchus
AACAAAGTCGTTCAACACCCTAGATAAAGTTTGTGGTTATGACTTGTTATGACATTTGGCGGTTTAAAATTGTGTCAGTTTCATCAAATCTTTCGCTGGTTAACTACTTGTATCGAACAATACCACAATACACATATCAATGTGTGTCGAATTAAAGTGGACTCTACACGACTGTTTGTATTGACAATAATCGTATTGTCAATGCATTTTATATTGACGTCAATACATCGGTATTGACAATATCAAGAGCAAATTTTCATTACGTCGAATGTAACCAAGGTAAACAAAGTCGAGCTATCAGTGTCAATCGATTCTCCTGCTATTACACTATATACTGTCCGAATATAGGATCAAATCCCATTTTTAAATTTATTTACCAGTCAAATTGCTTTTTGACGTAATCACCTTCCGATCAAAATAGTTTTCGATGTTACTTAAGTCACCCAATTTCTATGGAGATACCGTTTGACTTAAGTAACAGCGCTGAGAAACCCGTGAAAAACGTACGTTCGTCGTTTCGCTTTCTCATTATTAAAGTGAATAAATCGAACTGTTTGTTGCTAAGATGATTTCGGTGGTCCGAAAATGATGAATGGGCTGCACGTAAGGGAACATGCATAAATGACGTAGCATTTGAGGGGGGAGGTGGGGGTTTCAGAACTTGTGACCGGCCATGTATTGGATATAGCCAAATACGCTACGAGGGGGGGAGGAGGGGTCTAAAATTGATAAAAAATATGCTACGTCATTTATGGATGCTCCCTAAGGAGACGTAATTGATAATTCTCCCGAATATCCTGGTAAATACACTTTGACTTAAGTAACAATAGGGGCCACCAAACGACGTATAATAACTTTTGACTCAAAAACCAGTATTTCTTAGCATGAAAGCTAGCGATTTGCCTTTGTATGATTAAAACCCGGCTAAATATGTTAAACATTGCTATCACTATGAGATTATATGTGTTTGATTGGAAATAGGAATAACTTTTCGGTCATCAAAACAAAACTTTATTTTTCTCGGATCGGTGCGAATGTTACTTACGACATAATGAAAATTTGCTCTTGATGTAAAGGTCACACACTAAGATTATTTCACCGAAATCTGTGAAATTTTACCGAAATCTCAACAGCTGAACGTTCGGTAAACAGTTCGGTGATTTTTCACAGATTTCCTGTAATTTTTTACCGAATATTCTGAAATCGGTGTATGGTGTTTTCTTCTTGCTCCATACAATTTTGGATTCGGCCTATAAGGAGTCGCAAAGTGACTATATAGCATGTATTGCATGGGGACGCATGGTATCTTTTATTTATTAGTATGGAGTTTTTTAACGTTCGTTCCTATCCAACACACATACACACATTGTATGCAATTAGCTCCATGGAACATACCAAGTTATACGTCAAATAATCAACTAAGATAAAAAGAAGGAAAAATTCTTGCAACAAGCAAAATTTTCCCTTCTTTGTATCACAGCTCGTTCTTTAACGTTTTGAAGAATAAATATCTTACTAATTTATAAAACTGATATCTAATAGTAATCAAATTAAAAAAACGAGCCGTTAGGGGCCATACATTAATTATGTCACGCGAAATTGAGGCAAAATTAATCAATCACAGATTTCTACACGTCCCTCCTTAGGGCGTGACATAATTTGTACATTACCCCTTATACAAAGAAGAAAAATCGTTGTTTGTTTCAAGAAATGTTCCTTCTTTGTAGCACAGCTCGTTTCTTAACGTATCGCATAATATCTACCCTAATAAAAATGTTATGGTTAATTTGCTTAACGACGTGTTCTGGGTATCATCCAAACCATTTGTGGAATAGTTCACACATTTGGGTTATCGTTCGATTATGGTAATTTTTTATTAGGGTATCTAATTGGTTTTATCAAAGAGATATCATTTTCCTTTCTTTGTATCACGGCTCGTTCTTCAATTTTATTACAATGAGATATCGCTTTGATAAATTAGTAAGATATTTATTCTTCAAAACGTTATAGAACGAGCTGTGATACAAAGAAGGGGAAATTTTGCTTGTCGCAAGAAATTTTCCTTCTTTGAATCATAGTTCATTCTTTGACGTAAAGGGTGTCCACGATAAAATTGCCACACTATGAAATTGCTCTAACTTTTTAACCGTTGGGTAGAATTTAATGAAAATTTGGGTGGATTTAGTTCATAGTGCATTATTTACATCCTGCAAGTTTTAAAGTCCTGTGATCAAAACTCGCGGAAATGGAGTCGAAAGAACAGCTCGTGCGTGATAAAATCTTACGCATTCATCACGAGAACAAGGATCTCTCGCATCGTTCCATCGCTAAAACGTTGGGAATCGCGAATTCCACGGTGTCGCGAGTGATTAAGCGGTCCGAGGAACGGTTGACCACCGATCGGAAGCCCAGAAGTGAAGGAAAAAGTATTCCGTACAACACCAAAAATCACAACCGCGTAGTTGGGGCCTTCAACCGAAATCCGAACGCCTCCGTTAGGGATGTGGCTAAGAAGCTGCACCTAAGCCGAAGTTTTGTCCAGAAGGCCAAAACTAAGGCTGGGCTTCGAACGTTCAAGGTACAAAAGGCCCCTAATCGCGACGAGAAGCAGAACAAGTCCACCAAAACCCGTGCCAGGAAGTTGTACCTCAACATGCTGACGAAAGTTGAATGCTGCATCATGGACGACGAAACATATGTGAAGGCCGAGTTCAAACAGATCCCCGGCAACCTGTTTTTCACGGCCAAGGATAAGTTCAGCGTTCCGGAGCATGTCCGCACTCAGAAGATGTCCAAATTTGCGAAGAAATTCCTGGTTTGGCAAGCCATCTGCACGTGCGGGAAGCGGAGTGCACCTTTCGTGACCCAGGACACGATGAACGGACAGGTGTACATAAAAGAGTGCCTCCAGAAGCGGCTGCTTCCTCTCCTGAAGGCCCACAACGTCCCAACAATCTTCTGGCCGGATTTGGCCTCATACCACTACTCCAAGGACGTGCTGAAGTGGTATGCGGACAATAAGGTCAATTTCGTGCCGAAAATGTTCAACCCTCCCAACACTCCGGAGCTCCGCCCCATCGAGAAGTACTGGGCGATTATGAAGCAGCACCTTCTTAAACGACCTAAGGTAGTGAAGACAGTCGAGGAACTGAAGAAAGTATGGGATTACATGCAAAAAACGGTTGATTCACAGGTTGTGCAGAATCTTATGGCCGGGGTTAAGGCCAAGGTGCGGGCATTTGCGTATGGACTGTAATAAAATACGAGTAAAATGGTAAAATGAAGTTTAATAGTTATTTCTCAATCCCTGAAAATTTGATGGCAATCGGATGAAAACTCGAATTTTGCGAATCAATTTTGTGTGTGGCAATTTCATCGTGGACACCCTTTATAATATGGTATGATCCATGGAGCTAATTGCATACAATGTGTGTGTTTGTTTGATAGGTACGACCGTTAAAAAAAACTCCATACAAACAAAGAAAAGATATCATGCGTCCCCATGCCATACATATTAGTCACATGGCGACTCCTTATAGGGTGAATCTAAAATTGTATGGAGCACGAAAAAATCAATATGTGTTGAATAAAGACAAAAGTTTGACTTTCGTTAAAACTACATGGAAAGGTCAAAAGCTGCTGAAATAGGATTACACCGATTTCAGGAGCTTGACCTTTACATTTTGTTTTAACGAAAGTCAAACTATTGTCTTTATTCGACGCACATTAATATGTTTATTGTGGTATTGTTCGATACAAGTAGTTAACCAGCGAAGATGCGCAGATTCGGGGAAATTATTTTCTGGGAACTGTGCCATTCGGGGAATTGTATTTCGGGGAAAAGTTACATTCGGGGCAATAACTTTCGGGGAAAGTGTTTTCGGGGAAAAGTCGTACAATCATGTATATAAATATATATATTTACCATCTTTGAACTACTGTGTCACCTCCGGTTTTATACTAAACGCAAATAATGAAAGCGATTCCAAAGTGCCGGAGAATGTAAATACCTAGTGGTTGTTTTGTTTTTTTTTCTGCTCCATTCCGATTTTCGTTTGTTCCAACTGTTCCATTCGTTTTGCTTTGATAGTTTAAAATAGGTAACCAATATAGTTCAAGCGGTTTCATCTTTTGTTCTGTTTATTTTTAGAGATTTTACCTGTTAATACCCGCAAACTCAAATAATACAGATAACAACCCGAAAAAAAAATTACAGTGCAATTTTCAGTGGAAACAATGCTCTAACATTTATATTTATTGTAGACAATAAAAATGATTGTTATAATGTTGTACCCTTCCGAAAACGGCAAAACTGCTACCTAGCTGTACAATGAATGTACATAATAAAATGTTGTTACAATGATTTTTATCGTATTTTTCATTTATTTTATTGTTAACATGATTCCACTATGAACAATAATGAACAATTCTATTACAATAAGAATTGTTGTTACATTAAATATTGGTGTGTTTTCATTGTGGGTTACTTCACGAACAATAAAAATAAATCTGATTGAAGCATGCAGACTATGAGAGGGTCAGCAACACTGCCAATGTAATCAAGACAGGCGCTGCTCGTATGGCTCTGACTTTGACAGTTCGTTTGACTCAAAACCAGCCAGTCTGCGTCCGCTCATCTCTTACCCTAAATCCCGCTTAATGCAGACCTTTTCCGTGCAGTCAATAATAATAAAAAAATTCCACCACTTGAAGATGTCAGGAAGGAACTCTCAGGTGGAAGCATATTTCATGGGCGATTCTCTCCAGTCGAATTCATTAACTTATCAACGACGCTCAACCATCAAGGAGACGTGACCTAGGGAGATCGAGTGCAGGGGAGTTGGCCTCCATTTCTCACAAGTTCCGGATCGACCAGTAAAAAAAGGACTCACCCGTAACAGACATACCCCCCCCCCCCTTCCCTTCCCTGGCGATGTTTTATTTTTTCGATTTACTTTTAAAGTCGATAAAGTAGATCTGTCAAGCCAACACATGCACTCTAAAGTACACTGTTATTTTTTTAAATCAATAAATTCGTCAACCAACAGTAAAATAACAATAATATATAATGTTATTGAAAAAAAAATATATGGGGAAATCACGAAAATTTCATTGTTAAGAAACTTAACAACCCCCCTTTTTTATTGTAAATTTTCCATTTACCATGAAATTTGCTGTTTTGTACAACATAAATCAAGGTTAAATTTATTGTAGACGTAACAATAGAAGACAATAATTTTCGTCTTACTGTTACATTGTTTTTTTATTGTATTTTTGTTGTTATTTTTTTTCGGGAATACTTCTCCAACAATCAACATACATTTTTTAGTTTGGCATGTCTCGTGCTCGATTGGAATGACACTGACAGATAAATTGGAATTCCAATCGGAACATGTCGTCTCTTTGTATATTCCAGTCTCTTTACCCTACACCATGCAAAAACCCGAAAACGTATCCATTGTGCGCCGGCCTTTAACTCAGCCGGATTCCTCCAGCGGATCAATTTTGGAAAACAATTACATCAACATTGATCCGCCGGAGGAATCCGGATGAATTAAACATCCTGATTGAGGCGTTGCATCAGTAAGAATGCTTAACTCAGTCAGATTCCTCCAGCGAATCAATTTTTAAAAATAATTACACTTACACACTTAATCAAGCTCGGTAAAATCTCCAGCAGCTGATTACCTCGGCATTTACTTTTGCTGATATCTCTGCAAAATATCTGTTTGTTAGCTGATATCTCAGCAAAATGTTATTTGTTAGCTGAGTCTCGGGAATTGTTTTACTGAATCTCAGCAAAATAAATTGCAGAATTACTCGGCTGTTGGAATCTCGGCGAAAAAATTTAAGTGTGTAGTCTGTGAACCATTTGCCTATTTAAATTTAACTCGTGGTTAAAAGTGACATTTCGAAAGTTATTCTCTATGTTCGAAAATCCCTGTGCTGTCCATCGACCGGTTTTCGAGAAGAACTCAACCACGATTGTCAAAATTTAACTTCTTGTCTGTCAGAACCACGCTCGGATAGCAGGGCTAAGGCTGTGAACCATTTGCCGAGTTAAAATTAACTCGTGGTTAAAAGTGACATTTCGAAAGTTATTTTCTATGTTCGAAAATCCCCGTGTTGTCGATCGACCGGTTTTCGACCCACCGTTGTCAAAATTTAACTTCTTGTCTGTCCGAAATAACCATGCTCGGATAGCAGGGTTCATCGATAACTTTCCATCTGTCAAATTTTAACAAAAAGTTAAAATAATCCACCAAATGGTTCAGAGCCTAAGGCTGTGAACCATTTGCCGAGTTAAATTTAACTCGTGGTTAAAAGTGACATTTCGAAAGTTATTTTCTATGTTCGAAAATCCCCGTGCTGTTGATCGATCGGTTTTCGAGCCACAGTTGTCAAAATTTAACTTCTTGTCTGTCAGAAGTAACCACGCTCGGATAGCAGGGTTAATCGATAACTTTCCATCTGTCAAATTTTAACCAAAAGTTAAAATAATCCACCAAATGGTTCAGAGCCTAAGGCCGGCGCACAGGTTTTTTGACAGTTAGCCCATGCATTATCTGTAAAAAAAACCCGAAAACGTATCTATAGAGATTGCTAAAGTATGATTGTGTCAGTGATTTGTTTTCATCGGGAAAATTTTCTGCTATGAAGTTTTTTTTTCCCGATGAAAACATTTTGCGTATACGTATACGTGACGTAGTGTGCGTACGATAAACGTCAGCAATCTCTATTGTGCGCCGGCCTTTAATTGATAACTTTCCATCTGTCAAATTTTAACCAAAAGTTAAAAAAAAATCCACCAAAATCCCACACGAATTGCCGGCGAAAAAGTGACGTCATTTGACATCCCACACGAATTGCCGGCGAAAAAGTGACGTCATTTGACATTGAGCGACTTGAAGACTGATCGTTCGCCCTTTGTCCGGGATGCGGACGAAGGGCGACTCGCCCCGCTAGAGTAATTTCATCCGCCGGGCGACCAAATGGCGCTCCGGGATCCGGACGAAAGGCGACTCGCCCCGCTAGAGCAATTTCATCCGCCGGGCTACCAAATGGCGGATGGAACTTAGCATTTTTTTGTGATTTTTTTCGCGTCGGCTGATTGTGTGGTCAGCCATGTTTGAATTTCGGTCGTGTCAGGAGATTGTTTGTTTTAATCCGGGCCGCGAAATTGGCCTCCGATGGCCATCTTCCTGAGTGGTTGGTCTCCCGGCGGGACGAATCAACAGGCATATTTATTCTCAAGGTAAGTAAACTGTTTTTTAATGAAAAAAATCAAAACAATGTTGGTAATTTTTGCAAATATTTTTTTCAGCCGGCTGCTGGAGAGTGTAGTAGTAGAGAAGTGTCGTGACCATCAGACCGAGGTTTCTAGCCTTGGCCACGGCTACACGAACTGCTGCTGTATCTGCTGCTTCTTAATCTGTGGTGGTCCGTCACCTCCAAAATTAATTCACGACATTCTGGTTAGTAAAATGAAATGTTTGTTGTTTTTGGGAGTGATTAATATTCCCACAAGTGGTATGTGGCCAGCACACATCCAGCTGGATTCCAGCACCCCTGAGGAAGAGTTAAAAAAGGGAACTGAACGTTGAAATTACTTCTATTAAGTAGTCTGTCGGAACACATCCGGCTGAATTACAGCACCCCTGAGAATGCGTAGGACGTGTAAATTAAATTTTAGTTTTCAGGTGTGATTCATTTTGAAATTAGATCTCAGAAGTGGTCTGTACAAACACATCCGGCTGAATTCTAGCACCCCGAATTCGTTGGAAGGGTTTAATGAACTGTTAGTTGTTTTTGGGAGTTATTCACCTTGAAATTACTTCCCATAAGTGGTCTTCCGGTACACATGCGGCTGCATTCCAGCACCCCTGAGGATGAGTTGAAGATGTAATTGAACTGTTTTTGGGAGTTTTTGGGAGTGATTCATTATGAAATTACTTCCCATGAATGATCTTCCGGTACACATCCGGCTCAATTCCAGCACCTCGGAGGATGCGTAAGACGTGTAAATTGAAATATCTCTAGTTTTTGGGAGTGGTTCACGTTGGAATTTTATCTCAGAAATGGTCTGCCGAAACACCTCCTGCTAAATTCCAGCACCCCTGAGGATGCGTTGGAAGTGTGATTGTAACTGTTTGATGTTTTTAGGAGTGATTACCTTTGGAATTAGTGCTCATTAGGGGTTTGCCGGAACACATCCGGCTGAATTACAGCACCCCTGAGAATGTGTAGGGTGTGTAAATTTAATTTTAGTTTTCGAGAGTGTTTATATTGAAATTAGTTTTCAGAAGTGGTCTGCCCAAACACATCCGGTTGAATTCCCGGATGCGTTGGAAGTGTAAACTGAACTGTTAGTTGTTTTTGGGAGTGATTCACATTAAAATTACTTCCCATAAGTGGGCTTCCGGTACACATCCGGCTGCACTCCAGCAACCCTGAGGATGAGTTGGAAGTGTGAACTGAACTGTTTTAAGTTTTTGGGAGTGATTTACTTTAAGATTACTTCCCAAGTGTGAACTAAACTGTTATTTTGGGAGGGAATCCGAAGCTGAACCCCAAAAGGAAATTTTTTGCCGGATCCCGAAAGTTTTGGATAAATTAATGTTAGTTTTTAGTTAAAGTTTAGCTAAATAAAAATAATAATAATATTAAATTAACTTTAATTTAACTTGAATTAAATTTTTCTTATGCTAAATTTGGGTAAAATATATAATCGAGTTGAGTTTAAATAAAGTTAGAGTTAAGTTAATGTAAAGTTAAAAATATGTTAAAGTTAATCTACAGTAAATTTAAAGTTAAGTTAAAGATAAATGAAATTTAAATTCAAGTAAAGTAAAAGTCAAGTTAAATTTAAGGTAAAGTAAAAGTCAAATTTAGATAAAAATAGTTAAAAAAAATAGTTAAATTTATGTTACAGTAAAGTTAAGTTAAATAGTTAAAGTTATGTCTAAAATCAAGTTGAGTTTGAATAAAGTTAAAGTTAAGTTAATTAGTAAAAGTTCTGTTAAAGATTGGTGAATGATAAACTCAAGTAGAGTTTAAATTAATTTAAGTTAAGTTATAATTAAGTTAAATTTTAGATAAAGTTAGGTCGACGTTAAGTTAAAATTAAGTTAAAATTGAGTGAAAGTTATGTTAAAGTTAAGGAAAAGTTAAGTTATGTTAATTACCTTGGGAACTTCCTGGAAGTTTCGTAGACAGTTCTTGGAACTTATTGGAAGTTCTTCCGAAAGGAAATCCAATGCCGGATTGGGAATCCTAAGCCGGATTCCAATAGGGAATCCGATGCCAGATCCCGAAAGTTTAGGATAAAGTCAGGTTAGTGATTAGCTAAATTTAAGTTAAAGGAAAGTTAAATTTAAGTTTAAGTAAAATTATGTTAAAGTTTGGTAGTAGATAATCAAGTTCATATTAAATAATGTTCTAGTTAGGTAAAAGTAAAGTTAAAGTTAAGATAAAGTAAAGTTAAAGTGACGATAAAGTGAAGTTAAAGTTAAGTTAAAGGTTAATTAAAGTTAAGTCAAAGTGAAGTTAAAGTTAAGTGAGATATATGTTAAATTAATTAGGTAAGATTTAGCTAAATTATTAATGTTTACATGTTAATGCTAAGTTAGTTTAATGTTAAACTAATTAGATAAGTGTAAGGTAAATTTCTGATAAAGTCAATTCAAAGTTAAGATTATTAAGGAGTTGAAGTTTAACGCGTAAAAAATTCCAATAAAAATACAATGGTTTTCATTGTCATTGTAACCATGATATCTATTGTCAAAATCACAACGAAGTTCATGGTTCACAACAATGAAAATCATGGTATTTGATAAATTTACAGTAAAAAAGGGGGGTTGATTTTTCTAGAACAAATTTGATCTCATCATATTAAGGTGATTTGTTGTGAGATCTTTATATTTATGGACTTTTGAAATTATTTTTCACTTTTTCTGAAAAAAAGTTAAATTAAATTTAAGTTAAATTTAAGTTAAAGTTAATTTAAAGTTAAGTTCAAGTTAAGTAAAGTTTACATTATTTTAAGTTAAATTTAAGTTAAGTTAAAGATAAAGTTAGGATCAAATTTTGACAAATTTAAGTAAAAGTTTAGTGAAGATTTAGTTTAAGTTAAGTCAAAACTAATTCAAAGTTACGATAAATTAGTAAAAATTAGAAAAATATAATAAAGTTTAGTTAAAGCTAAGCTCAAGTTAAGTTAATATTAAATCAAATTGAATTTAGACATTAGTTAAAGTTTAGGAAAGGTTAAGTTAAAGTTTAGTAAAAGTTAAAGTAAAGATATGTTAATAGATACTTAAGCTTAAGTTAAGTATGTGTTGAAGTTAAGTTAGATATGTTGAAGCTAAAGTTGAGATTAATTAAAAGTTTGGTTAAAGTTAAGATAGTTATGCTAAACTTAAACTAAAGCTATGTTTAAATTGTTATAGAATTAGTTGACACTTAAGTTAGATTGCAGTACATGTTATAAATAAGTGAACTTGAAGTTATTACAAGGGAACTTCAGGGATCCTTTCAGAGCACATCAGGAATACTTCAGTTCTTGGAAGTTATTGAAATCTCTTGGAAGATCTTGAATTTTATTTAACTTTTTAGAAGTTAAACTTCATTACATCTCACTTGGATGTTCTTGTTAAGTTAAGATTAGGTCTAAATTTTGTTAAATTTAAGTTACTCTTACGTTGAAATTAAAGGGCGATACGGTCAAAATTTGGTCAAGGGAAAACGCGTGTAAATCGGTGAAATCGTTTATTTAAAAAAACAAATTAAATTTCTTTTTCAAGTTCAATTAGTATAAAATTCAGGAAAAATATTCAGTTAGGCTTCCGCTTTTCCAAATCCGAATTGCCGGGCCTTACGCTTGACCCCTGCCATCATATTTTGTACAGCCACCTTGTCCACCTTCTTCGCCGCAGAAAGCCAGTTTGCCTTGAACTGCTGCTCGCCCTTAGCAGTTTTTTTGGTCTTCTTTAGGTTCCGCTTGACAATAGCCCAGTATTTCTCAATTGGGCGGAGCCCTGGCGTGTTGGGAGGGTTCTTGTCCTTGGGAACCACCTGCACGTTGTTGGCGGCGTACCACTCCATGGCCTTTTTACCGTAATGGCAAGATGCCAAATCCGGCCAAAACAGTACGGAACAACCGTGTTTCTTCAGGAAAGGCAGCAGACGTTTATTCAAACACTCTTTCACGTAAATTTCTTGGTTGACAGTCCCGGAAGCTATGAAAATGCTGCTTTTCAAGCCACAGGTACAGATGGCTTGCCAAACCAGATATTTCTTTGCGAACTTTGACAGTTTCATGTGCTTGAAAACATCTGCTACCTTTCCCCTTCCTTTTGCCGTATAAAACTCCTGTCCCGGAAGCTGCTTGTAATCGGCTTTGACGTAGGTTTCGTCGTCCATTACCACGCAGTCAAACTTCGTCAGCATCGTCGTGTACAGCCTCCGGGATCGCGCTTTGGCCGTCGTATTTTGTTTATCATCGCGATTTGGAGTCACTACCTTCTTGTAAGTCGATAGTCCGGCTCGTTTTTTGGCTCGATGCACGGTTGTAGACGATACACCCAGCTTATTTGCGGCATCTCGGAGAGAGAGGTTAGGGTTTCGCTTGAAACTACCGGCAACTCTCTTTGTCGTCTCAGCGGCTTCCGGTTTTCGATTTCTCCCCGATCCAGACTTCCTGGCTGTCGACAAACGTTCCCCAAACACTTTAATTACATTTGTAACGGTTGATTTGGCAACTTTTAGCGATTTTGCCAACTTTGCGTGCGAGTAGCTCGGATTTTCGCGATGCGCGAGCAAAATTTTGATACGCTGCTCTTCTTGCTTGGACGGCATTTTGACAACTGAAGAGTGAATTCCAAAATCAAAATAGGAGCAACATTCTACACACACACACCTTCAAAATGAGGGGTGTTCAGGTTTTTTAAATGCAAAATTGAAAGAAATACGTCAAGCTGATATTGACCAAATTTTGACCTATCAGCCTTTAAAGATAAGTTAATTTAACAAGTTAATGTTTAATTAAAGTTAAGTTGAAATTTGGTTACATAAAATCAAGCTGACTTACAATTAAGTCAAAGTTAAGTTAAAATTTAGTGAAGGTTAAGATTAAATTAAGTTAAAATGAAGTAAAAGCTAAGTTAAAAATATGTTAAAGCTAGGTTTAAGTAATGTTGAAGTTATGTTAAAGATAAGTTAATGCTCAGTGGCAGTTAAATTAAAATAAATTTTTATTAAAGGTGTATTTAGTTAAAGTTTAATTGAAGATAAGCTGAAGTTTAACTAAATATATTTTGATGTTATTTTAAAATTTCATTAGTTATGATAAAGTCAAGTTGAAGTTATGTGAAAGTTATTTCCAGGCAACTTCAGAGAAACTTCATTCTTTGAAAATCTTGGAAGTTCTGTTCAATTAAAATTAATTAATATAACTAACGTTTAGTAAATGTTAAATGAAAGCTAAAATAAACTTAAATTAAGTAAACAGTTAAAACTTGTTAGAAGTTATGTTTTCGCTACGTAATATTCAAATCGAAGCTAGGCTGGACTTAAAGACAAGAAGTTCCCAGCCATCCAAGAGCAACATAGAAGTTCCTAGGAACTAACTTAACTTAAACAGAACTATAACTTAGTTTTTACATATCTTTACCTCAATTTTAACAACTTTAACTTATCTTCAATTAAACTTGTACTGAAAATTAATGTAAATTTAACTTGGCTTAAATTTAACTTTATTATAGCTCTTATTTAATCTTAACATATCATTAGCTAATCGTTAAATAAACCAATAACTAATAATACCTTAAATTTACTTTTTCTTTAACTTAACTTCAACTAAAACGCAACTTCAACTTAAAATTATCATTACTTGTAATTAGCTTTATCATACCTTTCACTTCATTTTAACTAAACTTTAAATTAGTTTGATCGTAACGTTCACTAAATTTTAACTTAATTATAACTTAACTTTATTATATATAACCTAACTTTAATTAGCTTCACTTTACTTTAACCACAGGCAAGCAGACATAACACATTAATTATTTTTCTCGGTAAACATAGTCACTTAAACACTACCGCCATCTTTTGAGTATCCTGTGATGGGTAGTACGCTGAACAGATGGCGCTAGTGTGTATACGTCAAACGCAAGGGAATTTACTAAGCGCGCTACAGGCATAGAGGTAACTCTAAGACTAGTCAGTTCCGAAGAAACGAGCTCTACTTTTTAGCTCAGCTCTGGTACTATCTTTGGTCCCAAGCTAATCGATTCACCCCTCGAAACATAGGAAATTCCACTAACCCCTCATTTTATCTGTCAAACTTTCATAGCGAATCAAAACAAACATTGTGCAGTACTAGAATTTTGACTATAATGGGGTACGTTAATCGATTTGCTTGGGACCAATAGGCTAGTCAAGTAGTGAGCCAATTTCAAATCGATAGTTTCATATTGATTGTTGCTACAGGTGCCAATATTACCAACTAAAAACATTTAAATTGGATGAACACCTTGCCAGTGTTATGTCTGTTTGTCTGTGCTTTAACTACAACATAGCTTTAACTAAACATTCATGTGAACTTTATGGAAACTCCTTCCATGAAGTTCCTTAACATAACTTTAACTTAATATAACTTTAAAATTTTGTAAAAATTTGACTCAATTTTAATGCATAAGTTTATCTGAACTTTATCTTAAGTTTATTTAAAATTTCATTAAAATTTTACTTATAGTTAATTTGAACACAACTTGATTTTATCTTCAGCCAGACTTCAACTTAAAATTAACTAAAGTTTAACTTATAACCTCAACTTTACTTTAACTTCAACTAAACATTCGTTTAACTTTAACTAAACATTTACTTAACTTTAACTATGACTTAATTTTAACGTAGTAAGAACTTCCATGTGAAGTGTCAAGAAATTTCTAGAAGTTTCAAAACTTCCAAGAACTTTCAAAAGTTCGAAGAGCATTCAAAAAACTTCAAAAGCTTCCAACATCTTTCAAGAATTTTCAATAAGTGGAGTTTCCTTGAAGTTCTCTGGAAATTTTCCTGAAATTCCCTGGAAATAACTTTTCCATGACTTAAGCTAAACTTAATAGTTTTACATAAATTTATCTTAACTTAAATTTTAATTAACATTAACATTACTTGAACAGAAGCTCTCTTGAAAAAACTTCAACTAAACTTTTACTATACTTTAACTTAACTTTAATTAAACATTATCTTATTAAATTAACATAACTTTAAGTTTAAATTAACTTCCACTTATTTTTTACTGAACTTTAACATAATTTAGCTTAATTTTATCATAACTTTAACTTGAATTTAACATATCATTCACTTTAATTAAACTTTAACTTAACCTTAACCAACCTTCACTAAATTTTAGCTTAACTGAACTTGATTTTATCTTTCATAAAACATAAACTTTTGTTTTACTAAAATATTACTAATTAACTTAACTTATTTTCAACTATTACTCAACTTGAACTAATCAAATTTTTAATTCTCAATTTTGATTTAACTTTGACTTAATTTTATCTTAACTAGAACTTCCAAGAAGTTACAAAAACATCCAAGAACTGAAGTTTCCTTAGCTACAACTTAGCTTTAACTAAACATTAACTCAAATTTACCTTAACTTAAACTTAACTTAAATCTATGTTTCAAAACCGAAAAAAAAAATTATCAAATTTAAAAATTTATAAATTTTTAAAATTAAACAACTTAGTAGGACTTCTAGTGAAAGTTTCAAGGAAAGTTCTTAAGTAGTTCCAAAGGAAGTTTTAGGAATATAATAAATAGTTACCGAGGGAGTCTATGTTACAACCCAATTCATCACTTTCAAAATTGATAATGTTTGGAATGAATCATATTCATAAACTTAATGCTTTTTGAATCTCAAATTCAACTTCACTGTAATTTTGCAATTTTTACTTACTTAATTACACAATTTTACTTACTTTCGTGAGTAAAATGTTGTATGGAAAAAATAGAAAGTGAGTAAACTTGACTCAGTCTGTAAGTCACTTTTTACGCCTATGTACCCTCGGTATTGCTAGATAAATTTTATAAAATTTTCTCTACATAAATATTAATTAAATTTTATGTATTCCATATACCACATCAATGTCACCGAGCTTATCTTCAAGTCACCGGACAGCGTTAGTTTAGGTTGCACCATCTCGACGGTGGACCCAACGAATCTGGATCATTAACTCAGTCCAACAAGGTACAAATAGGACAAATAAGTTTTTTTATATCATTACTTATCCTTGATTTCATTTTATTCATCCTGTACAGAATAGTACTCTACTGTCAAATTGACGAATGGAACTCCTCCAACTGATGTCGCAGTCGTCCAACTTCATCCAGAGTTCCAGAGTTCACTAGTCTCCCGGATCATAGGCGCCTGAAATCGATTTTCAATGGCATCGGATATCGATTATCTCTAGACGACAACCTGATTCAAAAAATTCCCATATTGATTGATATTTGACAGTAATTCCCACTTTTTCTGAAACCTGAAGCCACCTCTTCTTGGATCTTGGAATTCAAAATGACGTCGGATACCTATTTCCAATCTATAGACGTCACTCGATCCCAAAAATACCCATTTTATAGATAATTGACAGTATTCCCAATTTTTCTTAAACCAGAAGCCGCCATCTTTGATTTAAAAATCTCATCGGATATTGATTAGCGGCCTCTAGTCATTACCCCGATTCTTAAAATAGCCATATTTATGGATATTTGACATTATTTCCCACGTTTTATGAAACAGGTATCCTACACCTTGGATTTCAAAATAGCGTCGGATATCGATTTCCTATCTGTACACGTCACCCCGATTCCAAAAATACCCATATCGATGGGTATATGACAATATATCCCACTTTTTCTAAAACAGGAAGAGGCCATATCCAAAAATACCCATATCGATGGGTATATGACAATATATCCCACTTTTTCTAAAACAGGAAGAGGCCATATTTGATTTAAAAATGGCGTCGGATATCGATTTCCAGTTGATTTTAGATTGTAGGAGTTGAAAACTTGATCATGTAAACACTACGCAGCATTGTCTGGTAATTCGTTAAAAAATGCTACAACAATCGTCAAGCTCGCTGTAACGTCACCTAGTGCCTCGTCATCCACGAATTGGCGCCTATGTCAGTAGTCTAATAACTCTTAGCGCGCTGATGGCATGGTTCCAATGCCGCATAGAGAGTTGCTACAATGATATTAGGTTAGCTAAGGTCAGTTAACTGACTGGTGGGGAACGGGAGCTTTAGCAATGACTATTATGTATGCATTTCTATAACGTTATCTAACAACAATGGTGTGTACTGTTTACAAAATCATGTTTGTAATTCTAATGTGTTGTATGGTTGAAAGCATTTGAAAAAAGTTAGATTCTAAAGTGGTTATAGGAACTAGATTTGAGTTCCATCGAACCAGTCGTTGAATTCTCATGTAATTCGATGTGTCGCATGATGGGTTTGACCCCAATCAGATGTTGGCCTCTTCCCCCGGGACACCCGGAATATGTCCGGATGTGGCCAAAATGGTGCTAGGAACTAGATTTGAGTTCCATTGAACCAGTCATAGAATTCTCATGTATTTTAATGTGTCGCATGATGGGTTTGACCCTAATCAGATGTTAGCCTCTTCCCCCGGGACACCCGGAATATGTCCGGATGTGACCAAAGTGGTTCTTGGAACTAAATTTGGGTTCAATTGAACTAGTCTTTGAATTCTCATGTAATTTGATGTGTCGCATGATGGGTTTGACCCTTATCAGATGTTGGCCTCTTCCCCCGGGACACTCGGACAATGTCCGGATGTGGCTAAAGCGGTTCTTTTAACTAAATTTGAGTTCCATTGAACCAGTCTTTGAATTCTCATGTAATTTGATGTGTCGCATCATGGATTTGACCCTAATCAGATGTTGGCCTCTTCCCCCGGGACACCCGGAATATGTCTGGATGTGGCCAAAGTGGTTCTTGGAACTAAATTTGATTTTCATTACACTAGTCTTTGAATTCTCATGTAATTTGATGAGTCGCATCGTGGGTTTGACCCTAATCAGATGTTGGCCTCTTCCCCCGGTACACCCGTAATATGTCCGCATCTGGCCAAAGTGGTTCTTGGAACTAAATTTGAGTTCCATTGAACCAGTCATAGAATTCTCATGTAATTTGATGTGTCGCATCGTGGGTTTGACCCTAATCAGATGTTGGCCTCTTCCCCCGGGACACCCGTAATATGTCCGGATCTGGCCAAAGTGGTTCTTGAAACTAAATTTGAGTTCCATTGAACCAGTCATAGAATTCTCATGTAATTTGATGTGTTGCATGATGGGTTTGACCCTAATCAGATGTTGGCCTCTTCTCCCGGGACACCCGGAATA
This sequence comes from Ochlerotatus camptorhynchus, assembly GCF_037179485.1. NCBI lineage: Eukaryota > Metazoa > Arthropoda > Insecta > Diptera > Culicidae > Ochlerotatus > Ochlerotatus camptorhynchus. Next base: position 17,438 of record NW_027041052.1, read on the forward strand.
TGTCCGGATGTGGCCAAAATGGTGCTAGGAACTAGATTTGAGTTCCATTGAACCAGAAATTGAATTCTCATGTATTTTAATGTGTCGCATGGTGGGTTTGACCCTTATCAGATGTTGGCTTCTTCCCCCGAGACACCCGGACAATGTCCAGATGTGGCCAAAGCGGTTCTTGGAACTAAATTTGAGTTCCATTGAACAAGTCATAAAATTCTCATGTAATTTGATGTGTCGCATCATGGATTTGACCCTAATCAGATGTTGGCTTCTTCCCCCGGGACACCCGTAATATGTCCGGATTTGGCCAAAGCGGTTCTTGGAACTAAGTTTGAGTTCCATTGAACCAGTCATAGAATTCTCATGTAATTTGATGAGTCGCATCGTGGGTTTGACCCTAATCAGATGTTGGCCTCTTCCCCCGGTACACCCGTAATATGTCCGCATCTGGCCAAAGTGGTTCTTGGAACTAAATTTGAGTTCCATTGAACCAATCATAGAATTCTCATGTAATTTGATGTGTCGCATCGTGGGTTTGACCCTAATCAGATGTTGGCCTCTTCCCCCGGGACACCCGTAATATGTCCGGATCTGGCCAAAGTGGTTCTTGAAACTAAATTTGAGTTCCATTGAACCAGTCATAGAATTCTCATGTAATTTGATGTGTTGCATGATGGGTTTGACCCTAATCAGATGTTGGCCTCTTCCCCCGGGACACCCGGAATATGTCCGGATGTGACCAAAGTGGTTCTTGGAACTAAATTTGGGTTCAATTGAACTAGTCTTTGAATTCTCATGTAATTTGATGTGTCGCATGATGGGTTTGACCCTTATCAGATGTTGGCTTCTTCCTCCGGGACACCCGGACAATGTCCAGATGTGGCCAAAGCGGTTCTTGGAACTAAATTTGAGTTCCATTGAACAAGTCATAAAATTCTCATGTAATTTGATGTGTCGCATCATGGATTTGACCCTAATCAGATGTTGGCTTCTTCCCCCGGGACACCCGTAATATGTCCGGATTTGGCCAAAGCGGTTCTTGGAACTAAGTTTGAGTTCCATTGAACCAGTCATAGAATTCTCATGTAATTTGATGAGTCGCATCGTGGGTTTGACCCTAATCAGATGTTGGCCTCTTCCCCCGGTACACCCGTAATATGTCCGCATCTGGCCAAAGTGGTTCTTGGAACTAAATTTGAGTTCCATTGAACCAGTCATAGAATTCTCATGTAATTTGATGTGTCGCATCGTGGGTTTGACCCTAATCAGATGTTGGCCTCTTCCCCCGGGACACCCGTAATATGTCCGGATCTGGCCAAAGTGGTTCTTGAAACTAAATTTGAGTTCCATTGAACCAGTCATAGAATTCTCATGTAATTTGATGTGTTGCATGATGGGTTTGACCCTAATCAGATGTTGGCCTCTTCTCCCGGGACACCCGGAATATGTCCGGATGTGGCCAAAGTGGTTCTTGGAACTAAATTTGGGTTCCATTGAACTAGTCTTTGAATTCTCATGTAATTTGATGTGTCGCATGGTGGGTTTGACCCTAATCAGATGCTGGCTGCATCCCCCGGGACACCCTGAATGTGTCTCGATGTGGCCAAAGTGGTTCTTGGAACGCATCCTTATTGATGCGTTGCATCAGTTAGGATGCATAACTCAGCCGGATTCCTCCAGCGGATCAGTCTTGGAAATTAATTACAAATTGAAATTAATTACAAATCGACAGATGAAAAATTTTGATGATTTTTTAAAATACTTTTTTTCAGCCGACTGCTTCCACTAATTACGCCGGGTGCTTCCACTGATCCGCTGGAGAAATCCTTACCGATGCAACGCATGCCGATGCCGCATCCCGATGTTTATGTTTAAGGTAAAGTTAAGTTAAATTTTTATTAAAATTAAGTAAAAGTTAAAGGTATTTCAATGTTCAGTTAAATTAAGTATGTAACAACTAAATTTAATAATGAGAGAGAAGGATTAGTATTTTCCATTTAATTCCACTACTTTATTTGCTTATCCTTGACAGATACGCGTAATTCGTCTACAATGTGCAGACTTCTTCAGTGTCTTGTACTAATACTCGACTGTCGAGTATTAGTACAAGACACTGAAGAAGTCTGCACATTGTAGACGAAATACGCGTATCTGTCAAGGATAAGCAAATAAAGTAGTGGAATTAAATGGAAAATACTAATCCTTCTCTCTCTCATTATACAGGTATTCCACTAAGACGCCCACATTCATCAGGAACTAAATTTAAGTTAAAATTATGTTGAAGTTAAGTTAAAGTTCGGCTAATTAAGTTAGAGTTATGTTAATTTTATGCTAAATTATGTTAAAGTAAAGTTAAAGTTAAGTTCAAGTTATAGTTATGTTAATGGTAAGATAAACATTTGTTAAAACAAAAGTTAAAATTTAGTTAATGTTACGTTAAAATTAAGCTAGAGTTAAGTTAAGGTTATGTTTAAGTTAAATTAAAGGTAAGTTACAGTTATGTTTATGTTAAGATAAAGTTAAGTTAATTTATGTTTAAGATAAAGTTAAGTTAAAGGTAAGTTAAAGTTATGTTGAAGTTAAGTTAACGTTAAGTTAAAGTTAAGTAAAATTTAAGTTAACGTTAAGTTAATGGTAAGTTAAAATTATGTTAAGGTGAAGTTTATTCAAATTAATGTATAAGTTATGTTAAAGTTAAATTTAAATTAAATTTATGTTAAAGTTCAAGTAACGTTAAAGTTATGGTTATGTTAAGTTATAATTAATTTAAATTCAAAGTTATGTTAAAGTTAAAGTTATGCTAAAAATAAATTAAATTTATAGTGAATTTGTTTCAATTTAAATTGAAGTCTTCCTAAAATTATGTTCAAGTAAAGTTAAGTTAAAGTTATGCTATATGTAAGTTAAAGTTAAGTTAAAGTTAAGTTAAGTTTAAGTTAAATTTAAGTTAAGTTAATTTAACGTTATGTTAAAGTTAAAGTTGATGCTTAAATTAAGTTAAAGTTCAGTTAATTTTAGGATAAAGTTATGTTAAAATCAAGTTAAAATTACGTTAAGTTAAAGATATGTTAAGTTAATGTTCGGTTTAAGTTAAAGTTATGTTAATGTTAAAGTTTTGTTAAATTTAAGTTAAAATTTAAAGTCAAGTTAAAGTTAAGTTAATGTTAGGTTAAAGTTATGTTAAAATTTAAGTTATGTTAAATTTTAGTCAAAGTAAAGTTAAGGTTATGTTAAAGTTTATTTAAAGTTAAGTTAAAATTAAGTTAAGTTTAAGTTAAGTTTAAGTTAAGTTTAAGTGAAGTTTAAGTTAAGTTTAAGCTAAGTTTAAGTTAAGTTTAAGTTAAGTTTAAGTTAAGTTAACGTTATGTTAAAGTTAAAGTAAATGCTTAAGTTAAGTTAAAGTTCAGTTAATGTTAGGATAAAGTTATGTTAAATGTAAGTTAAAATTACGTTAAGGTTTTGTTTAAGTTAAAGATATGTTAAGTTAATGTTCGGTTAAAGATAAAGTTATGTTAAATTTAAGTTAAAATTTAGAGTAAAGTTTAAGTTAATTTTAGGTTAAAGTTATGTAAAAATTTAAGTTATGTTAAAATTTAAGTTATATTAAAATTAAGTTGAGGTTATGTTAAAGTTAAGTTAAAGTTAAGTTAAAGCTAAGTTAAGTTAAAGTTAAGTTAAAGTTAAGTTAAAGTTAAAGTTAAGTTAAAGTTAAGTTAAAGTTAAAGTTAGGTTAAAGTTAAGTTAACGTTAAGTTAAAGTTAAGTTCAAGTTAAAGTTAAGTTAAAGTTAAGTTAAAGTTAAGTTAAAGTTAAGTTAAAGTTTAGTTAAAGTTAAGTTAAAGTTAAGTTACAATTAAGTTAAAGTTAAGTTAAAGTTAAGTTAAAGTTAAGTTCGAGTTAAGTTAAAGTTATGTTAATGTAAAGTTAAAGTTATGTTAAAGTTAAGTTCAAGTTAAAGTTATGTTAAAGTTAAGTTAAAGTTAGGTTAAAGTTAAGTTAAGTTCAAATTAAAGTTAAGTTAAAGTTAAGTTAAAGTTAAGTTAAAGTTAGTTTAAAGTTAAGTTAAAGTTAAGTTACAGTTAAGTTAAAGTTAAGTTAAAGTTAAGTTAAAGTTAAGTTAAAGTTTAGTTAAAGTTAAGTTAAAGTTAAGTTAAAGTTAAGTTAAAGTTAAGTTAAAGTTAAGTTAAAGTTAAGTTAAAGTTAAGTTAAAGTTAAGTTAAAGTTAAGTTCAAGTTAAGTTCGAGTTAAGTTAAAGTTATGTTAATGTTAAGTTAAAGTTATGTTAAAGTTAAGTTGAAGTTAAGTTAAAGTTAAGTTCAAGTTAAGTTAAAGTTGAGTTCAAGTTAAAGTTAAGTTCAAGTTAAGTTAAAGTTAAGTTAAAGTTAAGTTAAAGTTAAGTTAAAGTTAAGTTAAAGTTAAGTTAAAGTTAAGTTAAAGTTAAGTTAAAGTTAAGTTAAAGTTAAGTTAAAGTTAAGTTAAAGTTAAGTTAAAGTTAAGTTAAAGTTAAGTTAAAGTTAAGTTAAAGTTAAGTTAAAGTTAAGTTTAAGTAAAAGTTATGTTAAAGTTAAGTTAAAGTTATGTTAAAGTTAAGTTAAAGTTAAGTTAAAGTTAAGTTAAAGTTAAGTTAAAGTTAAGTTAAAGTTAAGTTAAAGTTAAGTTAAAGTTATGTTAAAGTTATGTTAAAGTTTAGTTAAAGTTATGTTAAAGTTAAGTTAAAGTTAAGTTAAAGTTAAGTTAAAGTTAAGTTAAAGTTAAGTTAAAGTTAAGTTAAAGTTAAGTTAAAGTTAAGTTAAAGTTAAGTTAAAGTTAAGTTAAAGTTAAGTTAAAGTTAAGTTAAAGTTAAGTTAAAGTTAAGTTAAAGTTAAGTTAAAGTTAAGTTAAAGTTAAGTTAAAGTTAAGTTAAAGTTAAGTTAAAGTTAAGTTAAAGTTAAGTTAAAGTTAAGTTAAAGTTAAGTTAAAGTTAAGTTAAAGTTAAGTTAAAGTTAAGTTAAAGTTAAGTTAAAGTTAAGTTAAAGTTAAGTTAAAGTTAAGTTAAAGTTAAGTTAAAGTTAAGTTAAAGTTAAGTTAAAGTTAAGTTAAAGTTAAGTTAAAGTTAAGTTAAAGTTAAGTTAAAGTTAAGTTAAAGTTAAGTTAAAGTTAAGTTAAAGTTAAGTTAAAGTTAAGTTAAAGTTAAGTTAAAGTTAAGTTAAAGTTAAGTTAAAGTTAAGTTAAAGTTAAGTTAAAGTTAAGTTAAAGTTAAGTTAAAGTTAAGTTAAAGTTAAGTTAAAGTTAAGTTAAAGTTAAGTTAAAGTTAAGTTAAAGTTAAGTTAAAGTTAAGTTAAAGTTAAGTTAAAGTTAAGTTAAAGTTAAGTTAAAGTTAAGTTAAAGTTAAGTTAAAGTTAAGTTAAAGTTAAGTTAAAGTTAAGTTAAAGTTAAGTTAAAGTTAAGTTAAAGTTAAGTTAAAGTTAAGTTAAAGTTAAGTTAAAGTTAAGTTAAAGTTAAGTTAAAGTTAAGTTAAAGTTAAGTTAAAGTTAAGTTAAAGTTAAGTTAAAGTTAAGTTAAAGTTAAGTTAAAGTTAAGTTAAAGTTAAGTTAAAGTTAAGTTAAAGTTAAGTTAAAGTTAAGTTAAAGTTAAGTTAAAGTTAAGTTAAAGTTAAGTTAAAGTTAAGTTAAAGTAAAATTAAAGTTAAGTTAAAGTTAAGTTAAAGTTAAGTTAAAGTAAAATTAAAGTTAAGTTAAAGTTAAGTTAAAATTAAGTTAAAGTTTAGTTAAAGTTAAGTTAAAGTAAAATTAAAGTTAAGTTAAAGTTAAGTTAAAGTTAAGTTAAAGTAAAATTAAAGTTAAGTTAAAGTTAAGTTAAAATTAAGTTAAAGTTTAGTTAAAGTTAAGTTAATGTTAAGTTAAAGTTTAGTTAAAGTTAAGTTAATGTTAAGTTAAAGTTAAGTTAAAGTTAAGTTAATGTTAAGTTAAAGTTAAGTTAAAGTTAAGTTCAAGTTAAAGTTATGTTAAAGTTAAGTTAAAGTTAAAGTTAAGTTAAAGTTAAGTTAAAGTTAAGTTAAAGTTAAGTTAAAGTTAAGTTAAAGTTAAGTTAAAGTTAAGTTAAAGTTAAGTTAAAGTTAAGTTAAAGTTAAGTTAAAGTTAAGTTAAAGTTAAGTTAAAGTTAAGTTAAAGTTAAGTTAAAGTTAAGTTAAAGTTAAGTTAAAGTTAAGTTAAAGTTAAGTTAAAGTTATGTTAAAGTTAAGTTAAAGTTAAGTTAAAGTTAAGTTAAAGTTAAGTTAAAGTTAAGTTAAAGTTAAGTTAAAGTTAAGTTAAAGTTAAGTTAAAGTTAAGTTAAAGTTAAGTTAAAGTTAAGTTAAAGTTAAGTTAAAGTTAAGTTAAAGTTAAGTTAAAGTTAAGTTAAAGTTAAGTTAAAGTTAAGTTAAAGTTAAGTTAAAGTTAAGTTAAAGTTAAGTTAAAGTTAAGTTAAAGTTAAGTTAAAGTTAAGTTAAAGTTAAGTTAAAGTTAAGTTAAAGTTAAGTTAAAGTTAAGTTAAAGTTAAGTTAAAGTTAAGTTAAAGTTAAGTTAAAGTTAAGTTAAAGTTAAGTTAAAGTTAAGTTAAAGTTAAGTTAAAGTTAAGTTAAAGTTAAATTAAAGTTAAGTTAAAGTTAAAGTTAAGTTAAAGTTAAGTTTAAGTTAAGTTCAAGTTAAGTTAAAGTTAAGCTCAAGTTAAGTTAAAGTTATGTTAATGTTAAGTTAAAGTTAAGTTAAAGTAAAATTAAAGTTAAGTTAAAGTTAAGTTAAAGTTAAGTTAAAGTTAAGTTAAAGTTTAGTTAAAGTTAAGCTAATGTTAAGTTAAAGTTAAGTTAAAGTTAAGTTAAAGTTAAGTTAAAGTTAAGTTAAAGTTAAGTTAAAGTTAAGTTAAAGTTAAGTTAAAGTTAAGTTAAAGTTAAGTTAAAGTTAAGTTAAAGTTAAGTTAAAGTTAAGTTAAAGTTAAGTTAAAGTTAAGTTAAAGTTAAGTTAAAGTTATGTTAAAGTTAAGTTAAAGTTAAGTTAAAGTTAAGTTAAAGTTAAGTTAAAGTTAAGTTAAAGTTAAGTTAAAGTTAAGTTAAAGTTAAGTTAAAGTTAAGTTAAAGTTAAGTTAAAGTTAAGTTAAAGTTAAGTTAAAGTTAAGTTAAAGTTAAGTTAAAGTTAAGTTAAAGTTAAGTTAAAGTTAAGTTAAAGTTAAGTTAAAGTTAAGTTAAAGTTAAGTTAAAGTTAAGTTAAAGTTAAGTTAAAGTTAAGTTAAAGTTAAGTTAAAGTTAAGTTAAAGTTAAGTTAAAGTTAAGTTAAAGTTAAGTTAAAGTTAAGTTAAAGTTAAGTTAAAGTTAAGTTAAAGTTAAGTTAAAGTTAAGTTAAAGTTAAGTTAAAGTTAAGTTAAAGTTAAGTTAAAGTTAAGTTAAAGTTAAGTTAAAGTTAAGTTAAAGTTAAGTTAAAGTTAAGTTAAAGTTAAGTTAAAGTTAAGTTAAAGTTAAGTTAAAGTTAAGTTAAAGTTAAGTTAAAGTTAAGTTAAAGTAAAATTAAAGTTAAGTTAAAGTTAAGTTAAAGTTAAGTTAAAGTAAAATTAAAGTTAAGTTAAAGTTAAGTTAAAATTAAGTTAAAGTTTAGTTAAAGTTAAGTTAAAGTAAAATTAAAGTTAAGTTAAAGTTAAGTTAAAGTTAAGTTAAAGTAAAATTAAAGTTAAGTTAAAGTTAAGTTAAAATTAAGTTAAAGTTTAGTTAAAGTTAAGTTAATGTTAAGTTAAAGTTTAGTTAAAGTTAAGTTAATGTTAAGTTAAAGTTAAGTTAAAGTTAAGTTAATGTTAAGTTAAAGTTAAGTTAAAGTTAAGTTCAAGTTAAAGTTATGTTAAAGTTAAGTTAAAGTTAAAGTTAAATTAAAGTTAAGTTCAAGTTAAGTTAAAGTTAAGTTAAAGTTAAGTTTAAGTTAAGTTAAAGTTAATTTAAAGTTAAGTTCAAGTTAAAGTTATGTTAAAGTTAAGTTAAAGTTAAAGTTATGTTAAAGTTAAGTTAAAGTTAAAGTTAAATTAAAGTTAAGTTAAAGTTAAGTTAAAGTTAAGATAAGTTAAAGTTAAAGTTAATTTAAAGTTAAGTTAAAGTTAAGTTAAAGTTAAGTTAAAGTTAAGTTAAAGTTAAGTTAAAGTTAAGTTAAAGTTAAGTTAAAGTTAAATTAAAGTTAAGTTAAAGTTAAAGTTAAGTTAAAGTTAAGTTTAAGTTAAGTTCAAGTTAAGTTAAAGTTAAGCTCAAGTTAAGTTAAAGTTATGTTAATGTTAAGTTAAAGTTAAGTTAAAGTAAAATTAAAGTTAAGTTAAAGTTAAGTTAAAGTTAAGTTAAAGTTAAGTTAAAGTTTAGTTAAAGTTAAGCTAATGTTAAGTTAAAGTTAAGTTAAAGTTAAGTTAAGTTAAAGTTAAATTAAAGTTAAGTTCAAGTTAAATTTAAGTTAAGTTAAGTTAACGTTATGTTAAAGTTAAAGTTATGTTAAAGTTAATGCTCAAGTTAATTTTAGGATAAAGTTATGTTAAATTTAAGTTAAAATTACGTTAAGTTAAAGTTAAGTTAAAGTTAGGTTAAAGTTAAGTTAAAGTTAAGTTAAAGTTAAGTTAAAGATATGTTAAGTTAATGTTCGGTTTAAGTTAAAGTAATGTTAATGTTAAAGTTATGTTTAATTTATGTTAAAATTTAAAGTTAAGTTAAAGTTAAGTTAATGTTAGGTTACAGTTATGTTAAAATTTAAGTTATGTTAAATTTAAGTCATAGTAAAGTTAAGGTTGTGTTAAAGTTTATTTAAAGTTAAGTTAAAGTTTAGTTAAAGTTAAGTTAAGTTTAGGTTACGTTTAAGATAAGTTTAAGTTAAGTTTAGTTAAAGTTAAGTTAAGTTTAGGTTACGTTTAAGATAAGTTTAAGTTAAGTTTAAGTTAAATTATCCCGTAATTTAACATTCGTTTAATAAATGTATAATATTGTCTAATTAATTATTATTTCACATGATAATCAAGCGTCTACATACACCTTTATATAATCGCTGTTTAAGGAAGTTATGATGTCTAATAAACACTGACTAATCAAAAATTTGATCCAATAAGCTCTGTTACAATTTTTGTAAGTCGAAGAAAAGCTTCTCGACATACCTTATTCAACACCAAATACTTCGATGTTGTAGTTGAATAAATTCTCCAGATTTGTGTGAACAAAGCCTGAACAGAAGTTAATATTTAAAATAGTACAAGTATTATTAAGCATGAAGTGATATAAAATCGTCAAGAAGTCGTTTCTTCAATAAGCAATTGTTTGTTGGGAAGTAAATGTTAGGTTAAAGTTATGTTAAAATTGATTTTTGGCCTCTATTCGTGACCCAAATTCCAAAAATACCCATATTTATGGACTTTTGAAATTATTTTTCACTTTTTGTGAAACTGGAAGCCGCCACATTTGATTTCAACATGGCATCGGATATCGATTTTCTCTAAACGACAACCTCCAAAAACCTTCAAAAAAATCCCATATCGATTGATATTGGACAGTAATTCCCACTTTTTCTGAAACCTGAAGCCACCTCTTCTTGGATCTCGGAATTCAAAATGCCTATTTCCAATCTCTAGACGTCACTCGATCCCAAAAATACCCATTTTATAGATAATTGACAGTATTCCCAATTTTTCTTAAACCAGAAGCCGCCATCTTTAATTTCAAAATCTTATCGGATATTGATTAGCGGCCTTTAGTCATTACCCCGATTCTAAAAATACCCATATTTATGGATATTTGACACCTTTTCTGTAACAGGAATCCTCCACATTGGATTTCAAAATAGCGTCGGATAGCGATTTCCTATATCTACACGTCACCCCGATTCCAAAAATACCCATATAGATGTCAATGGTATCAACGGTATCTACGGTATATGACAATATATCCCATATTTGATTTAAAAATAGCGTCGGATATCGATTTCCAGTTGATTGTAGATTGTAGATTGTAGTAGAGTTGGAAACTTGATCATGTAAACACTACGCAGCATTGTCTGGTAGTTCGTTAAAAAATGCTACAACAATCGTCAAGCTCGCTGTAACGTCACCTAGTGCCTCGTCATCCACGAATTGGCGCCTATGTCAGTAGTCTAATAACTCTTAGCGCGCTGATGGCATGGTTCCAATGCCGCATAGAGAGTTGCTACAATGATATTAGGTTAGCTAAGGTCAGTTAACTGACTGGTGGGGAACGGGAGCTTTAGCTATGACTATTATGTATGCATTTCTATAACGTTATCTAACAACAATGGTGTGTACTGTTTACAAAATCATGTTTTTAATTCTTATGTGTTGTATGGTTGAAAGCATTTGAAAAAGTTAGATTCTAATGTTTTGCACATTTGAAAACATCCGAAAACAATAAGTTCTTAGTACAATTGAAAACACCCGCAAATCATTTTATTTTAATGTCTTGTACATTTGACAACATCAGGAAGCATCTACATTTGAAAACACCCGAAGAACGTTAAATTTTAACGTTTTGTAGTCTAAAATCATCAAAAAAAAATTCGATTAAAATTCTCGACGACAGAACATTTGAATAGCAAAATTTTATTTCACGTTACCTTGTATAAATACATCTAAATCGCAATGTTTTCTAATGTTTGATGCCAGGAATATATTTTATTTCGATGCTGATGTAGACATCAAACGTTAGGCAAACGTAAATTTTTATTCGGGTTCCCCCGGGACACCCGGAATATGTCCGGATGTGGTCAAAGTGGTTCTAGGAACTAGATTTGATTTCCATTGAACCTGAAATTGAATTCTCATGTAATTTGATGTGTCGCATGATTTGTTTGACCCTAATCAGATGTTGGCCTCTTCCCCCGGGACACCCGGAATATGTCCGGATGTGGTCAAAGTGGTTCTTGAAACTAGATTTGAGTTCCATTGAACCAGAAATTGAATTCTCATGTAATTTGATGTGTCGCATGATTTGTTTGACCCTAATCAGATGTTGGCCTCTTCCCCCGGGACACCCGGAATATGTCCGGATGTGGCCAAAGTGGTTCTTGGAACTAGATTTGAGTTCCATTGAACCAGAAATTGAATTCTCATGTAATTTGATGTGTCGCATGATTTATTTGACCCTAATCAGATGTTGGCCTCTTCCCCCGGGACACCCGGAATATGTCCGGATGTGGCCAAAGTGGTTCTAGGAACTAGATTTGAGTTCCATTGAACCAGTTGTTTAATTCTCATGTAATTTGATGTGTCGCATGATTTGTTTGACCATAATCAGATGTTGGCCTCTTCCCCCAGGACACCCGGAATATGTCCAGATGTGGCCAAAATGGTTCTTGGAACTAGATTTGAGTTCCATTGAACCAGAAATTGAATTCTCATGTAATTTGATGTATCGCATGATTTGTTTGACCCTAATCAGATGTTGGCCTCTTCCCCCGGGACACCCGGAATATGTCCGGATGTGGTCAAAGTGGTTCTTGGAACTAGATTTGGGTTCCATTGAACTAGTCTTTGAATTCCCGTGTATTTTGATGTGTTACATGATGGGGTTGACTTAGTTTGTAAGATATTATTGTTAGGTTAAGATCTATTTAATAAAAAAAAAACATATGTTAGTTATAAGAATAAGATAAATAAAGTTTATTGATGAAGTCATGTTCATGCTTCAACTGTTTTTATTTTTATTAATTTAAAACCCATTGAAAAAGAAAATGGTGGTGAACAACCATGAGCGCGCCGGGGCGCCTGGGGGCGGACAAAATGGCCGAAACGATCAGTTTTTTGACAGGTATCGTTTTCGCCTCAGGCGCCCAAATGTTGCAAATATGGTCGCCCCCGGCGCGCCGGCGACCAAATTTGGACCAAGCGGCGCCGCGAGATTCGAGTCGCCCAAGTCCGCCCCGTCCGCCGAGCGATCCGGGGGCGAGCCGTGGGCGACTAGCCCGCTGTATGTGGGTGGTCGCCCCCGGCGCGCCGGCGACCAAATTTGGACCAAGCGGCGCCGCGAGGTTCGAGTCGCCCAAGTCCGCCCCGTCCACCGAGCGGTCCGGGGGCGAGCCGTAGGCGACTAGCCCGCTGTATGTGGGATGGTTCAGAGCATGGACCCAAAGGGTAAGGACCTCCTTCACGCGATTTTTTTTTGTTCACCTAGCTGTTTTTTTTTTTAGTGTACCTGGTGCACCCGGTACTAGAGCAAAAGACAGCAATTTGTACCAGAAGAGGTGTCAAAAGTGACACAGACAGCACAACGGCCAGCAAAACCCACACGAATTGCCGGTGAAAAAGTGACGTCATTTGACATTGAGCGATTGAAAACTGATCGTTCGCCCTTTGTCCGGGATGCGGACGAAGGGCGACTCGCCCCGCTAGAGTAATTTCATCCGCCGGGCGACCAAATGGCGCTCCGGGATCCGGACGAAAGGCGGACCGCCCCGCTAGAGTAATTTCATCCGCCGGGCGACCAAATGGCGGATGGAACTTTGCAATTTTTTTTGTAATTTTTTTCGCGGCGACTGTCAGTCATCATGATTTAAAATTAAGTTGAAGTTAAGTTAAAGTTAAGTTAATGTTAAGTTAAAGTTAAGTTAAAGTTAAGTTTAAGTTAAGTTAAAGTTAAGTTAAAGTTAAAATAATTTTAAACTTAAAGTAATGTTCAAGGTGAAGCTATGTGAAAAAATTTAGTTAGTTATATCAAAATTGCTTAAGTTAAGTTAAAGTAAACCCAACAAACAATTCAAAATCGCAAATAAGTATACACATATCAAAATTGCTTAAGTTAAGTTAAAGTAAACCCAACAAACAATTCAAAATCGCAAATAAGTATACACATTGTATTAACGCTTCTAACGTACCGCAATAATAGGATTGGTACCCCTAAATTGACGCTTTAATTCGACTGTTTTAAATTGATTTAATAACATGCTTTATTATACGTCTAATAATTGTTTTCTAGCTCCATTACTAGAGTCCATTGCATTACTTTACAATATTGCTGAGCATAATAACTCTCATACACGCAGAAAAATTTATTGTTGAAACAAAAATATTTTAGGTAAATTTAAACGTAAACTCAGTGTGTTCTGGCCACAAAAATAAAAAAGGTTTATTTCAAACGTATTCCATGTTTGAAGTCATGTGATATTAATGTTTAAAAAAAATAATGTTACGTTTATTTTAAAAATATTCGTACTTTGACTATATGTTTTTAGTATTACTTCTACGTGAAGTCAACGATTTACATAGTTGAAGATGCTAATTTCAAATAACAGACTGTAGTGGTAATTTTTATACGATAGATGGAGTAGATGAAAGCATAGAGTTGATAGTTCCGTTAGAGTACGGCAGTGTGAAGATTGTATATAGATATTAGACAAGCGAGCTAGGACAACTTTTTAAGGAAGGTACAAATCGGTTTTTTCATCTCTCTTTACCAAACTCCCCCTTTGGAGAGGCCCTTCGCTCATTTTCAACTTCTATTCAATTTTCATACTGCCGTACTCTAACGGAACTATCCACCTACCCTCTTCTAAAGATCATTCTCTAGCTAATAAATCATCACACTAAAGCTTCATGTTAGCATTTTGAACCAACTCTGAACCATTCATTTGTTTTCCATGTCTTTCTATCGGAAACCTTACCCAAGAAAAACTGCATACATGTAATCAACTGGACAGTTGTTGATTAGACCTGTTCATTTTAAACGAAACGTTCGGAATGTAACGGGTCAACTGTGTTTACTGTTCGTCATGTTAATTTGAACTTCTGTGCAAATTTTCAGCAACATCGGTGATGATTTAGATGTGCTTCAAGTTATTTTTAAATTTTTAAGGTAATTTACGGCTTATAATATTTGTATCTCGAGACTGAAAGAACGAAAACTGCTGTAACAACTTTCATAGCAAAGTTTAATGTGTTATCTATCAACTTTGTTACCAAAGGTTGACTATTCAAAGTGATTTTATTGAAGTTTCACTTAGTTTCATGCTCGAAGATATCTTAAAAAGTGAAGAGTTTTAAAATATTTGTTCTACAAATTTTCCACCCATATGATATAAAAAATTTTAGTCTACGGCATAATTTTACTCATATTGTTCTAGAAAGTTCGTTTAAACATAGTTTTCTTGTATATTTCATAGATTGAGAGATAAAAATCAGAAAAGAGGCCGTTATATCTAAAATTCACAAGACAACAGAGCCAATAAAAGTTTCAATTAGATTGACAGAACATAGTTGCATTGCTTTTCAATGACGACCGATGACTGTTTCATTGATATGATTTTTTTCATAAATATGAATCCTTAGTAGACGTGTTTTTTTTTATCAAAGGCAAGTATCACTCGAGCCATAACAGCAATTTATAAAATAACGAACATTTTGAGTGACACTTGCCTTTGATAAAAAAAAACACGTCTACTGAGGATTCATATTTATGAAAAAATCATATATCAATAAAACAGTTGGACATGAGCCGCGACTTTATACGCGTTATATCAAGGCTTATGTCCAATCACTGCTCGTTAGACTCGCATTTCTATCGAATTGGGCTCTCAGGCAGCAATTTATGTGCGTGTGGCAGTGGTTATCACGATATCGAGCACGTTGTTTGGTCATGTACCTTACACCGTGTTGCCAGATCTGAGTTATCCACATCCCTCAGGGCCCGAGGAAAACAACCCGCGATACCCGTTAGAGATGTCTTGGCGAGCCGAGACCTTGACTATTTGAATTTAATTTATGTGTTTTTAAAACGGATAGATTTGAGGATTTAGAAGTTAGTGTCATCTTGTGTTCTCCCAAGTTGTTAGCTACCCATCGGTGTACCCCCATGTTTGTCTTTTTCATCAGAGTGTCGCCTAGTTCGAGATCAAGAGCACATTGCTCTCCAAACCTTGTGTTCACAATCCCTACCCTGCCATCCATTTGTTACAATTTGTTACCCCTAACCTCGAGATAGCCGCGAGTAATCGGCCTCCGCTTTACTAACGTTAGTTTTAAGTAATTTTGTTATTTAAACAATGAATATCGGCTCCGCAAAGCTACAGCAAATGAGCCTGGAAAAATAAACGAATTATTAAAAAAAAAAAAAATAAAAAATAAAACAGTCATCGGTCGTCATTGTAAAGCAATGCAAAACAATGAGGATATCGAATCAAATCGCAAATCTGAAAAAGGCAGCAAGATACGCGGCGGCACGCAATGTTATTCAAGATTTCGATCAGGATGCCAATGCTACAGCAAGAGATTTACAACTTATTTGAAGTTACCTTGGCTAGAGATATGTAGAAATCGTATTTCGGAAACCACATATGTACGAATTGCTTTACATCAATTTGGCAGATTTTTTGTGACGATGCTTTGTTTTACTAACATCAACTAAATGTTTAAATTTTTTATTGAATTGTTCCTAAACATATGTTTTATGTTCTTGATTTACTTTTCTTTTTAATTTTTTAAGCAACACCGTTAATCGATATAAAATAAAACAATATTCATCACAGAACAGATTTTGTTATTCTATTAAAATTAAACAGCCTAAATGTAATAAGCAACATATTGTATCGTCGTTGTATTGTAGAACAATACAAAATTGAATAATGAAACTATTATCATACCATTCAATCAATTGTTGAATCAGTGATTTAGTCACTATTCATAACAGTATGATCAATATTAATTTCATCGTTTTGTTACCGTAAATTAACAATAAAACCTTGAGTAACTTTGATGTTATGTTCAGTCCTAACAACTATATATTTACTATTCATCTTATTGTTTTGGAGAAAAAATACTATGAGATTAAATAAATTTGTGAACTGTTACGATACTTAACAACCCGTACATTCCATTGTAAAAGCTCCGTTTACCATACATTCAAAAGTTTCACACAATACATTTCAACATATTTTTATTGTTATAATTACAATAGTTTTTATGGTAATCATACTGTTCCAAATAGTACCGTTACAATAAATTGTATTGTTTTTCTATAATATTTTTTATTCGGGTGGGTAGTTCGCACCTCGGTTCGCACTCATTTATTGTTGCACTGATAAATTAAACTATTCCCATTTTGCTTGAAATTTCATCAAAATGACGTTTACTAACACTCGAACTTTGAAATAAAACATTATTTTGAGATTTTTTCTTCTAGAACCACGAGAAAAGTAGCCGACATTTGTGCGTTTGATAAAAAAATAGAAATTAGTTGGTCCAGTTTTGTGAAATCGCTGGTAGAAAGTCACGCTAAAACTGCTTGACAAAGTGATAAATTTGACATTAAACTCAGGCTGTGTTCCATTTGGTGAATTTTTACTTAAATTTGACAGATGGAAAATTTTCAAATAAACCTGCTATTCCTGCAGACTTATTTCTGACAGACAAGGAATAAATTTTGACAGACGCTTTCTCGAAAATTCGAACATCTTAATTTATTTTCGAAGTGTCAAATATAAGTGAAAATTTTCCAAATGGAACACAGCCTCAGTTTAATCACAAACAAAGTGACAGACGAAGCGGCTCGAAATTTGATTTGACGCACTTACATTTGAAATCTCGCTCTGAACATTTGGTGGATTATTTTAACTTTTGGTTAAAATTTGTCAGATGAAAAGTTATCGATTAACCCTGCCGAGCGTGGCTACCCTAATAAAAATTGTATGGTTAATTTGCTTAACGACGAGCTCTGGGTATCATCCAAACCATTTGTGGAATAGTTCAATGATTTGGGTTATCGTTCGTTTATGGTTATTTTTTATTAGGGTACTTCTGACAGACAAGAAGTTAAATTTTGACGACCGTGGCTCAAAAACCGGTCGATCGACAGCACGGGGATTTTCGAACGTAAGAAATAACTTTCGAAATGTCACTTTTAACCACGAGTTAAATTTAACTCGGCAAATGGTTCACACACCAAAATCTCAAATATTTTTCGGTACTTTTTTTGCTGGATACGTTCTGTAAAATATCATTTTCACCGAAAGTTTTGTAAAACATATGATTTTACCAATTCTCCGCAATCAAAACTGCTGAATTTCCGCAAATTGCATAAATTTACCGAAAACTGTAAATGAAAATTACTGATCAAAACTGTAACGGGTTGTAAGTCAGCGATACTGTAAAAAGTGTAGCAAATGTACTGTAAAAATAATCTTTTACAAAAGCAAACCGTAGTAAAGTAACAGATTTTTGTAAACATTACCGAACAGGATTGTAAATTGCATATTGTCAATCTCAGTATTTGCCGCCATTTCAAAGTTGAATTTTCTTCGGTTCTCCGATGTGAAAAGTGAGTAATTTACTATTTTTGACTATTTACAATCCGTTAAACCTATGGCGAAAGGTTAATTTTTCAGTGAACTTCTATACCAATTGCTTTCAGTCACCATGGATTGGCGGCCCAGTTTCCTTATCAAACGCAAAAAACCAATTTGTGTATGGTTTGTTACGGAGTCAGAAACATCGTCCTTCTCTGTTGAATATTATTTTTGTACGAACGTACGATGATAATATACAAAAAATTACGTTTAATGAGTCAAACGAATCGTTTGTTCTGTCATCATTTTAATTTTAAGAAAACACATGGAAGAAATAATCAATAAATCAATAAAAATCATAATTTTGGTACATTCAGGAAAATAATGAATTACAGTTATTTCGGTAAAAATGATACCGAACGCCATTGTGAACTTTACCAATCATTCTGTAAAATTTACAATCCATTTCAGTAAATTTTGACAGCTCAAGAGTGAAGGAAATTTACTGAACGGATTGTAAATAATAAAATTACCGAATAGATTACCGAATGTTCAGCTGTTCCATATTCGGTAAAAAATTACAGTATACTGTAAAAAAATCTTAGTGTGCACACTCAGCTACGTTTTGCTAGCTCGGTATTTTTTTTACCGGAAATAATCGGTAAATTTAGTATATTATAGATTTTTCGGTAAACAAAAATAATTTAACCAATATTCGGTAAAATTTTAACGAAGTTTCGGTAGTTTGATTATAAATTTGATGAACTCTGTAAAAAAATACCGAACGATCTGTAAAATAAGCAAAAACGCCGAATTCGGTAAAAAAATTACCGAACAAACCGTAAATCACAAGTAATTTTACCGAAATTTTGTACTATCAAACTGTCAAATCTGGAGAGACTTTATTTACTAGTGAATGGTAAATAGTGCATCCGGAATTAAGTGCAAATATAGTTTACAAAAATTACGATGGAGCAGGTAAGGATAAAAATTCTTGACCACGATCAATGGATCACCGTCATATTTCATGAGTAATTGTTTATTTAGCAAATTTTATTATTTTCCAGGCATTGTCAGCGATAGCATGATTTGATTGCAGGTTATTTATCTGGACTGCATCGCATAACATCGGGCTCTAACACATTTTGGCGTCAAATACATTTGTATTGCACGTATCACATGTGCAGTGACAATTTTAAAATTAAATAAAAACTGATAAATATTATTTCAAGAATTTTTAATTCAAATTAACTGAAAACGGTAGCAAAATTTAAAAATAGTGGAAAAATCAGTTTTACAGAACAGTTCGGTAAAAAATTACCGAATTGCTCATCAAAAAATTGGTTTACCGAACGTTCGGCATTTCGTTTACCGAACTTATTACCGAAAGTTCAGCTGTTGAAAGTTCGGTAAAAAATTACCGAGTACGGTAATAATTGGTAATAATTTCTGAGTGTGTTCACAGCCTACACGGTAACCACCTTAAACACATAAATGAGTAAAAAACTACACATTTTTTATAATTATATGCAGCTGTCAAAAAATGTGTAAATTTGGAGATCTTGAAATGTGTAAAAAAATACACATTTTAAGAATTTAGTACCAGTCAAAAAATGTGTATTTTTATACTCATTAATGGGTAAAAAAAAAACTTCAAACTTTGCTGTATCCTGCCTTGTTTACGCACGCCATTTGTATATATTTCAGTGAAGTACAACAGGAAAATGAAGGAACTACGGTACAAGCTGGACAGTGCAACGATGGACATACTAGAGGGTAGGTGATTTATACTATTTTCATAGTCAATGTCCGGTGTCTCGCTTGCTTGTTTCATACTGATTTTTGTTTTTTCCTTGATTTGTTTTCCGTGCTGAGCACCAATGCTACTGACGACAGGAAGGCAGCTCCCACACCTGGATCCTACCTATCGATCCATCAACTCATGAACCGGGGACCAATGGCTTTACTTCCCTTCCGAAGGAAGGCGTGATTCTCGGCGTGATCAGAGATGTTATGCCTCAGAGCATCCCCAGCGGTGCCGACTGGGATTGAACCCAGGCCTGCTGGGGTAAGAGGTAATCACGCTTATCACTACACCACCGGCGCCACTACTGATGTTTTTGATGGCATTCCTTTTTTTTAATAAAATATTATTGTATTCGAGCAATCTTTATTATTTATCATTTTCACAAATAAGAAAATTCCGAAGTTAATAAAAACCATACGCACCCATTATATTCAAGTTCTAGAAATGATTACTTTTTACACATTTTGCTGTAAAAACCGTTCTTGAAAAATGTGTAAAAATTACACATCTATTGACGTTTGCTGGGTTTACACATAAATGTGTAAACGCAGTTACACATTTTATGAGTAGGCCCCTTTTTCCATGAAAAGTGTGAAATTTTACACATTAATGTGTTTACGCTGGTTACCGTGTATATAGAAAATCCACCAAATGGTTCAGACCTTTTCAATTGTTGGTTCCGCTTTTTGATAGATCGAAATTCTATCCGCCAGACTATGAATATAGCGACTATTAGCGAATTCGTTTATTATTCAGTTCCAACCTGGATCGGGTATCAAGATTGGGTCTGCTTGTTTTCTGACAAACGTCAGTTTGTTCGTTTGTTTTTAAAACCTAGCTCAGGTTGAGGTTCGCACCGACAAAAAGTTCGGTTTCGCACTAGGTTGGAACTGGTTCCAACCCCGATAATAAACGAATTCGCTATATAGTTATACTGTGTAGTTTGGCAAGATTTTCTATGAAGTTTTTCAGTAATTTTTTAAAGCGTGATTTTAATGTGATATGTATATACAAAATAACCATACTCAATTTCTACGGATACAATTAAATCGATGCACATAGAGATGGCTCGCAGGATCTGCTGTCGACTGTGCCTGGCACCGGATGAGGAATGTGTTCCAATTTTTACTAATTTTGCAGCCGACCGGCAGCGATTGGATCAAAAGATTTTTTCATGCGTTAGAATTAAAGTAAGTTCAAAATTATGTACATATAATTGTACTAAGTTCGAGATTGTAAACAAGACAATCGGAAGTGCCGGCTGCCTAAGTTTAACCAGAGTCTCTGTCAATTGTGGAGCTCTAAACCTCCATCTTGGATTTACCTCTTTTAAAGGAGGAATGCATGTTCCAGTATTATTATATTATATTGTGCTCGATTTATTAGTCCATTATCCTGTTAGTTACTCCTTTTTAGGAAGATGTGAACACCGATATACCTGTTCTATTGGTGTATTATTGATGGTGTTTTATTTTTACTTGCTTGAATATACATTATTTGGATTATGAAATTAAAAATAATATAAATTGTCTGTTCCCGGAACAGGATAAGAATTTTGACATGAAAGCATAGCGCATGAGAACAAATTGGCATGGATCGATAACTTATGTAGTATTTGTTCGATTCTAGGTTTTGAAGGAGGACAATCTTTCTTCAAAAATTTGTCATGCCTGTATTAGCTATCTGAATTCCTGGCAAAGTTTCAAAAACCGATGCGATGTAGCAGAGAAAAAACAAAAAAGTTGGTCAGAAATTGATAGAACCTCGAATGGTGTCGATCGGAATGCCGTCATTCAGCATGTAAGGGAACTTTGTCCAGGTGTGACTATTGAAAGTATTCCGCAAAAAGTGCAGCCTCATCCCACGAATATACCGGTAGGGAAACCTCCAACAAAGTACTTGCCAATTGGAAGTACGTCATCACAGCAGATGGATTTGGTATATTTGTTATATTAAAAAATGTCAGGTGATATTTAAGTATCATTTCGTTGTATTTTAGAACTCAATCAAAGTGGAACCTCAGGAGCAACATGATGATCTTGATGAGGTAAATACATATTTTTAAGTTGTATTCGGTCGTTTTATAATCAACATACATAATGAAATTTTCCGGATGAACATTTTACCAGAACGATGCATTTCCCGGGAAAAAAAACTGTAATTACAGTAATGTTATTAAAATTTAATCTTGCTTGAAGCATACCACCATAATACCTATCAGATATTCAACGGAAGTTTCGGCGATGCAGTCTAGCGAGTTCAAACGATAAAGTGTTAACTGCAATTGAACAACAGTCGGATAGTCCAAAATTCACCAAAAGTTAGGACCCAAATTCCTAAATTTATTGGTTTTCAAATATTCTTCTGGGGGGAAATTTGTTTTACTGAATTTTATCATAATTTTCAACACAAATAAATAATGGGGTCTAAATTATCGAGACGATAACCAATGTTTAAAAATCTGATATCAATGATATTCGAAATTCGATATCGGTTTGATATAAATAATCATCGACATGGTTCTACCGTCAGTGGTTCTACCTCCAGTTGAAGGATATGGTAACGAAGAATTTGTTCATGACAAACCAATACGAAAGATCTCTAACGCTAATTTTTTATGGAGTTGTCACCTTGTCACTCCGTACGGAAGGAAATTGATATGTAGGTACGTGAGGAGTGGTATCGAATTGATGACATGTGCTATTTTTCGGTACTTGGAGGACAAGTAAGAGACAAGTACGTTTCCATTTTCGTTCCATGTGACTCTGAAAGTTCTGTCAACTATTACAATCACCCTGGGAGCGTATGTTATCAAAATTTTTAGCGATATAGCCTCGAAAATCGGACAGATTTTTTTTTTATGTGGTCGATGTTTTTGATTTTCCAAATGCATTATGAAGTTCTCTCAAAAAATTTGTCACATAAATTTCACTGAAAAACCCGCAATTTTAAAAATAATCTGTAATGCACATGACGCTAATATCATTCATTACAAATCATATTAAACGCAATGTGATAAGCTTTGAAACTTAGATGAAGTATAGATAAATTTCAAGTGATATTCATGTAACATAAATTCACTTAGATTCTACATAAATTTATGTGTGAAAATTTCTAAGTGGTGATGGCACAAACAAAATCTAACATGGCGTCCGAACGGTGCATTGCTGACAAGTTACTGCTGAATTTACAAATTCCATTGGAATTATAAAATTTTCAGACAAGGAAGTTGTATTCTTTTCGACATGATACAAAATTTATTAATAATATGCTTTAATTTAAAGGTACCATCTACAAAACAGATTGGAAATTGAAATGTTTAATAGCTTCCCGGTTGCATTGTCAATAAGTTTTATTTCCGTGTAAAAATAGCTTTAATATAGATATAAGAAAGAAAAATATACAGCCATTCCATAGCAAAACGATATAGTGGTTCTCAGAATTTCGTAACAATTGTCAGTTTTGTTCCTTATCGAAAAATATTAGACCCGTATTTTTTTATTTTCTCATTCGGGTGCCCATTTTCCTGCTAAGGTGGTCTATTTTTTTTCCAAAAATGGCATTTTTTTTAAATCATAACTTATGAACCATTGAACCGATTTGAATGATCAAAATATCAAATGAAAGGTTATTAAAAATACTTTCCACAAAAAAATATTTTTTTTTAATTAGAGTTTTGTATAGAAGAACGATTGTATTTTTTATGGTTTTCATGGTTTGTAGACAATGGGCTTAACACGTTTTTATATTTTTTTTAATTTAGGCTTTTCTACACAACATATAAAAAAATCAGCGATACATTTTTCTTTGTTTTTGAGTTACGTTTTTTTTTTCAAATAATCATGTTTAGAAATTTTGCTCATTACTCCAATACAACTAGATTACCCTGCGTCTCCATTGATGCATATCGAATGTAACATGGTCAACGGCGCCGGTGATGTAGTGATAAGCGTGATTACCTCTCACCCCAGCAGGCCTGAGTTCAATCCCAGTCGGCGCCGCAGGGATGTTCTGAGGCATAACATCTCTGATCACGCCTTCCTTCAGATGGGAAGTAAAGCCGTTGGTCCCCGGTTCATGAGTTGATGGGTCGATAGGTAGGGTCCAGGTGTGGGAGCTGCCTTCCTGGCACGTCGGTAGCATTGGTGCTCAGCACGGAAAACAAGATCGACGGAAAAAACAAACCAAAGGAATGTAACATGGTTACATTACTTACTTATTTGAATTTCTGATCCTAGACTACCATGACATTCATAGAAACTTGACAGTTTTGACAGTTTGATAGTACAAAATTTCGGTAAAATTACTTGTGATTTACGGATTGTTCGGTAATTTTTTACCGAATTCGGCGTTTTGGCTTATTTTACAGATCGTTCGGTATTTTTTTACAGAGTTCATCAAATTTATAATCAAACTACCGAAACTTTGTTAAAATTTTACCGAATATTGGTTAAATTATTTTTGTTTACCGAAAAATCTGTAATATACTAAATTTACCGTTTATTTCCGGTAAAAAAATACCGAACAAGCAAAACGTAGCTTAGTGTGAACCATTTGCCGAGTTAAATTTAAGAACTCAGTATGCCTTAAGAACTCAGTCACAGTAATTAATTGAAAGCTTTCTATGCCAACCAATGTATGAATCTGTATTATTACAAGCACAGTGATACTCTATGCCCAGGGAAGTTGAGAAAATTTCCAACCTGGGAATGGAACATACTGAGTTCTTAAGGTGGTATGGTTCAGCGTCCACAAATCATATGCACTTTCTCTGCCACTTCGAGTTTTCTTGGGAGTTAATCTCGGACACTATTGTGATTTGAGGCACTAAATTGTCATCACAGTTTTGTTATTGTATGTTTTCTGGTAGCAGATAATGGACTCCTGGAAAAACCGAAGTGGAACCAGAGCCCGAGGTTCTGGATCGTATCACCTTAAAACAATTTCTATGTAAAGATCCCTTCAGACCGATCACGTTTGTCATAGTAGTCTTTGGTTTTTTGTTATAAAAAATCTGGGACTTTGAACAGTTATTTGAAGTCTATGACTTGGAAAATTGGTAACTACACTGCAATGCTCATTTCTGTTTGCAAACTTTGTAAACATATCAAACAAAAATGAATAAATAGTGTATTACTGAATTATAAGTGGGGATGGGTGGCATTCACTAGCAGGAGAATACCCTCCACATGCTAGCCTCTTCACCAACCATACATCAGTACACACTTATCGAGTCAGTAATTTTTACCGAGTTTTTGAATTGCGGAACACTTCGTTAAAATTTAAAAAATCTGTGAAAAATTCAAAGTTGAGAAAATGTGTTACGAACATTTACAGACTAACTATTGTTAACCCCGTGTAATGATGAAAAATAAAAAAAAAACGATTTTATCCAATCTTTACGAATAACAGTCATTTGAATTTTAACCGAGTTTTTCAGTAATCCAAAAATCCAGTAAAAAATACTGACTCCTGCAAAAAAACTAAGTGTGTATACAGAAGCAGCGGAGCTCCACACTCCTCCATCGAAACAGCACCGCAGCTGAGCTGCGAGTGCTATGAAATAAAAGGGACATCGACTTATTACCGCTACCTACTTCTCTCACTTCCGCTCTCAGAATTCGCTGATTCGGTGTCTCTCGTTGTGTTTTCTGCTGAGACTGAGTAATATTCGATACCGCGAAACATCTCCGCAGTTATGTTTTCTTTCGGCGCAGGAGATGTGCGGTAATCAAAAGTTAAGAATGTAGCTAAACATTTACAATAACATTCTACCAAATTTTCATGTGCATAGTCCACTGCAACAGCCGAACGTACGAACGAACTATAAGACACTATAGCGCATTTTATGAAAACGTCACAAGTTTTTATGGCTGTTTTAAATCAATAATTACGAAGAAACCATAAAGCCTACA